>NC_061120.1:147369447-147396205 GCF_002878395.1 Capsicum annuum | reverse complement strand
CATAAGAAAATCAATAACTTGAATTTAGAAAAGGGACTATTGGGCTTTATGAATGAAAGAAGTCCATGAATGAACATTGTGCATACCTTAGTTCGTGATTTCATAAAGATTGATGGTGAAACCTTCTTGAATTTGAATCCCCAATAGAAACCCTAGCTTGCTCTTAAGAGAAACTTGAGAGAAAATAGTATATTTTGGGTGAAGAATGGCTAAATCACGTGTTATTGGGTTTAAATAAGGTTAGGAAATTAACCCTTTTGACCCAGGATGCGTCATTTAATTTTAGTAAAAAATTTTCGAACTGAGCCCCTAATGCAACGCGGAGCCCTTGCATCGCCCCTTCCTTCATGACTTAGAACTTTGGCGCGACGCTGGGCAAATTGTGCTGAGACACTGGAAAAAAGGACAATTCTGAATTTGAGTGTTGGCGCGATGCACCATAATTGTGCACACCTACTGGAAATTTCCAAATGCCATTTCCTTTTGTGGTATGACACGCCACTGACTAATATGGTGTTGTTTTATGATGGAAACTTTAAATAGTCATAACTTTTTACCCGGTTATCGAATTTAAGCGAATCATACATCGATGGAAAACTTATTAAATTTTCCACATGACAATAAGTGAAAATCTTGAAAATTCCTTATTGAATAATTATCATTCACTTTAGAAGATAATACTAGGCATTCTTGGGATGAAATTTGCCAGAAATCTTTAGGGCATTACAGTAGCAGTCCCTATACCCCATATGTATGTAGCCAGCATAAGATATGAGGAGTTACCCTTCAGATTAGGCTTGACTATCTCGCAGGGTCACATGTCAGTTCAGGCTTGACACCCTTAGTCTTTCAGATAGTATATCAGTATAACGGATCCACACAGCCAGTTTTAGTACCCGTCGCACTGTATTAACACCCTTCTAGCTAGGGTTATAGGTTAGACCCCGATTAGCTCAGATTAGGGCATATCGGTTAGATGATACCTCCCACAGTCTCAGCCATAATCTCACTCATAATCTCAGTTACAGTCTTAATCCAATAATCAATTTAGATATTTAGTCTTAGTGTTGTTTAACCAAAGCATACAAACGTCAGTTATTTAAGTATTTCAGTTTATAGATTTTACTCAGTTCATGTTATGTTCTTGGTCATGCATCCTCAATATCTATAAATGTTCATGTATCTTTAGTATTTACAGACTTTCATGCATACATAGTAATTAAATATTTCACGTTCTCTATTTAGTACTCCATGTTTTACATGTATATTTAGATAATTTACTATTCCTGTTCATGAAACCATGAATATCAACCTACCTCATTTAGCATACCAGTACTTTTAAAGTACTAATCGCATACCTTTTCTTGCACTATGATGAATTATATCATTGGTTCTGACACCTAGCTCCCAGACTGTGCTTAGACATTTCAGACATCTCAGCAGTAGTAGTGGTGAGTCCTCGTATTTCGAGGATGGAGTATTTTTATTTTATGTTTTTAGTTTAGTAGTTAGTTGAAGTTAGTTGGGGCCTATCCTATTAAATTCTAGTCATTCAGTTTAGAGTCTTTCAGACATTAGAGTCAGTTATTCAGTATTCAGACTTCAGTTAACACTATAATTAGTTATTCAATTTATTCAGATTCTAGTATTTTTATCAGACTCAAATAACTATGTTCTTCAGATTCATAATTCCGTTTTTTAAACCTTATGGCATATCAGTTATTCTTCTGTATTTATGAATATATTATTCAGTGCTCACAGTAGGTACCAGCTCATAGGTTAGCTTGTGGTCCCTCGAGACTATAAGCACCATGTGATGCCCGGGGTGTACTCTCAGGTCATTACAATTTGAGATACTAAAGCATATATAAGAGGTTGCTTATGAATTGAACGTTCTATCGGAGCTAGCTGTTGTTCACCCTGTGTTTCTTATTTTGATGCTTAGGAATTATATTGGAGATCCATCCATAGTAGTTCCCCTATAGAGTATTAGAGTCAAGGATAAGTAGACGTATGAGGAGATTCTTGTAGAGATACTTGATAGGCAGGTCCAAAAGATAATGAGTAAAATAGTAGTGCTAGTCAACATTCTTTGTAAGAACCAATGGGTTTACAGAGCCACTTGGGAAGCTGAAGCAGACATGATGACCAAATATCCTAATCTCTTTTCTTCCAACTCAGTTCCTACCAAAGGTGAAAAGTTATTTTCAGCCAAGACCTTTCTCCTCAAGTCTATTTAAGTATTCTTAAGTCATATCTTATGTTGTGAGTAATTGGATCCTTGTGATAGGTATAAGTTTAGTGTAAATGTATGGTTTATTTTCCAAATCCAATCCTATATGAATCACATTCGAGGATGAATGTTTCTAAGGGGGAGATATTGTAATACCCCATCTCTGGAAGCCTCTGTGCATCATATGACCCATTTTCCTGAAGTCATTCATGTAATTTACGAGTAGTATGTTGTATTCTTATCAAAGATAGTGTCAAATGGTTAACATTTAGCTTTATGTATGACTCAACCTTTAGATTCGTATGATTTCTATATGGGCCGTTTGAAGTTTATTCGTAAGGGTAACAACCTAGGTTCTCTAAGTTTCTTTCCAAGTTATGAGGGAGGGACTAAAATTTGTATTGTGATGGTACTAGTCATAGTTTAGACTAGTATGTTGATGAGCGTGTACCATATTTATTCTCCTAAGCTTATGGTTCATGAGGCTAACTCGTAGCTTCACCATACGAGTCTGTCCCAGTGGCTCCCTTGTCCTTAGTAGAGACTTGTCAGACTGTGTGTTCTCTAATTTCAAGAAGTTTGTTCAAGGTTTCTGAAGTAAGAGATTCATATTAAGTTATGGAATGGTTTATCATTCTTTTCTTTACATTTTAATTTACTTGTCATGCGAGTTTCAAGCCTATTAGATATTATGGGTTATCTTAGAGCTATTCGCAGCTTTGAGCACCATGTGACGTTTATGGGGCATTTTCAAGGCATTACAATTGTGCTCAATTGTTATGGATCAAACAAAAATTAAAGGACTTTGGGATTATCTTAGACACTAAGCCTTTAATATGTTACAACACAAGTGCTCTCAACATGGCCAAAAATCTGGTACAGCATAAGAGGACCAAGCAAATTAACGTGAGACACCACTTTCTGAGAGACAATGTTGAGAGGGGAACTATTTGCATGAAGTTTTGCAAGACTGAGGATCAAATAGCAGACATTTTCACTAAGTCCCTTCACTAGGAATAATTTGTGAAGAACGGGTTATGGCTAGGTCATATAAAAATTACCTGACGTATTAGATGAACCAGTTGTTGTCCTTATAAATTGCTATGATTAGGCGAAAAGTTTTCTTGATAAAGTATGTACTTTTTGGTCTAAATCAGTACCATACCATTTAAGGTATACACCTATGGGACTAAATTTGGAGGAGAACAGATATGACATGCACAAAGTTGAGGATTCACTCAAGAAAGAGAGAGACCTAGTCCAATCTCTCAAGTTAGTAACATGAATGTGTATTTTTTTATTCTAATAGATAAAGTCATGTTCTCTCTCTATCTCTGTGTCACAAAATTGTATTATTGTAAAAGGAAAGACGAGTCACCCTAAAATGAAATTGATCACCTCCTATACTTTCAAAAACCCTTCCAATGCTTATTCATTCCCTTAAATCTTACTGTACCTACCCCTTCTCTTTTTAAAAGAAAAATTCTAGTCACAAATAGTTCTTCTATGAAAAGGACTTACAAATAGCAACAAATTCCCCATTTTTGTATCTTTCAGAGGAATATGAGCTTAGCATAGATAAAAGTCCTCTCTCAAATCTTCTTGAAAAACACCTTTCATCTCCTACTCTTCCAAAGACAAACCCCTTCGTCACTCAACTCGTTGATGAAAAATCATTCCTGAACCATCAATTTTATTTGATAATATACAGATGAATGATGCATGGGTTGCTAAAAATCTCATCTTGTTGTCGAATAACCTAGGAAAGAATAAAATTGGTCTTAAAGAACAAAAGTTTTGTAAGATAATAAGAAATGTCGAAGAGAAGTCTGGAAGTTTTGCTAAGAAGCAGCAGACTTCTGAAGGACCTAGTCCTAAGAAGAGGAAAATGACTGAAGGAGAACCCATGAAGGTTTTTAAAAAGGGAAAACTAGAAAAAGAAGGAAAGATTGTGTCTAAAGAAGTGAGAAAAAAGTTCTTGAAAAATCATAAGGTGCTAACTAGGAGGATCAATGACTCAAGTGTGTTAATAGAACCAAGCATAATTGAATTAGTTGAGCTTGTTAAAAATCAAAGATGGATCCATCTTATCGAAGGACCCATTCCTACAGTCTTTAATAAGGTAATCAGGGAATTCTATTCCATATTGGATTTTTCTGAAGATAAACTAAAGATGTTTGCTAAAGTTCAAGGGAAAAGGCTGAATGTTAATGCTGCATTGCTTAAAAAAATTCTAGATGTTCCAATTAGTGGTGAGAGAATTATTTTAAAGAAACAACCCTTAATAGAGTTTTTGGTAAACACATCAAAGGTTAAAGGAAAATTTATGGCTACAAAGAATAGGAAATCACTCAAAAATGAGGTCCAATTAATCTTTGATTTTGTTAACAAAGTGGTTCTTCATAGATCACAAAAGTGGAACGTTGCCTCAGATGCTGATTTGTATATGATGGGGTGTCTTAGCAGTGTTTAGTTCATTTGCTTACCTGCCTTAAATATGGAGCACATGCATAATGTGTTTCATGAGAAAAATGAAAACATGGCATATCTTACAAATATTGGTTGAACAAAGTACATGATCATTTTGGTATTCTCTATAAAAGTAGAATTCCTAGAACTGTGATACAACTGCTTGGTATTAAGACTCTGATCAAAATTAATTGTGTGGGAAAGAAATCAGTTAACATCTCTTAAGAGAAATTCAGCAAAGAAATAGAAGAACTGAAGTTCAACTTAGCTGGTAAGGATGAACAGATTAGCGAATTGGCAGTGACCATTTAACATCTTAGATAAGGTATCTAACAAAGGAATTCTTACACCTTCATTCTACAGAGAACAATGACATGATTCTACTTTTCTAAATCCTCTTCCCAAGTTCTTTACCTGTTAATCTTTCTTGACTCATGTGGCTTTTTCCCTAGAACATTTAAATTATGCACTACAATGATACTTACATTTTTTATTTGAATGAATCTCAGTCTGTGTATTTCTTCTATCTCTTCCATAATTTTAAAAGTTGTTCTTCATGTTAGTGTTTCCCCAGTGGACATGAGTTAACTAACTTGTGCTTATTTTACTCTTAGTTTATTGTTATTAATTTTTAATGATGTCACAAAAGGGAATATTGAATGCGTGTTGTAGGGACTAGGTGTGAGTGTTTAGGTGTATGTTTTTCATGATGTGGAAATGGAAGGGACCAGGTATCAGGTGCATGCATGTTGAATGTGTTGAATGTTGGTGAAACATGATGTCATAGTGACAGGGGGAAGAATAGTGTATAATGATAGGGGAACATTCACTGGGAATAGTGGTAATCACGCTGACAGAATAAGGTGAATGAATTTGATACTCCAAGTTATGTGGTCAAATTATGTGGTTTGTCATCATTAAAAAGGGGAGAAATTGTTATATCATGTTTTAATGATGATCAACTAACAAAAAGGGGCGAGGTTCCTAGGTCTTCATTGAAATATATAGCTATCACATGGCATGCACAGGTATGTTATCTAGTATAACAAACAGCACAGGTGAGATATGTACCAGTCAGGATACTTGGCTTAGTAAGATTTCTAGCTTAATCATTATTACAATATAAAAGGAAAAGAATTCTTCTAAGTGAGTGAGTTTCCATGATCCTGAATTTTCAAAGAGTGAATAAGGAGAAAATTTAATTTAGCGACATTGCTCAAGTTCCATTTTTTATATGTTGAGAGAGTGTGCATGTTCTTGGGTTGAATCTTTATTTATAATTGAATTACTCATGTTATAAGAGTAATATTTTATTTTTTTTCTTTTTAGAGTACTTAGTTAGAGTTACCTGAGTTTAATATTGGTTAGAGTTATTTAGTATTGAGGTGTGTTCTTGGCAGAGTTGTCAAGGTAGGCTTGTAGTAGAGCTATTACAAGCAGGTGGAGCCTAGAGTTAAGTTCACATCGAGTCTATAATAAAACGGTTTATTATAGTGGATTGTTGAGTTCTTAATAGGGAAATCCATGGTTTTTCCTCCCTTAATAAAGAAGGTTTCAACGTTAAATCTTTGAGTTCCTTAAATTCCTACAAAGTTTTAGCTTTCTTACAACTTTACTATTTGATTTCTTATGACTGACTTTAAGGGACCTGGTCTCTCAGAGTGAGGTGCAACCCCCACGTTTCAATGATTCCCATGCACCCCATAAGTTCAAAACAATTATTAAAGCATAAAAATGCATAATGAATCACGGGAAAACAATTTAAGAATCAACCATGTCAAACCCTCAACCACATCAAAATCCACATTCAAAACCATCCAATTAAACCATTTAAATACATTTTTTAAGAAAGTAATGATTGAGGAAGAGTGACACGCCTTAAATACAAAAATTTATGGAGAGAAAATAACCCTTGAGACCTTCGATAACCAATTTCGTGGAAACCATATATATCTTGACCATGGACAGTTTTTAGAGAAGAGAGTACGTTTTAATTATGTTATGAATAAGAAATAACCCCCTTGAGTGCTTTATCGATGTGGGGTCTAAGTAAGAGAAAAGGGAATTGACCAGAATGCCTTTAGTGAAAGACTGAAAATTGACTGCCCAGTCATTACGAGTGACCTTACAGCTCATAAGATCACCATACAACTCGTAAGGTCCCATGCATAATCTGGATAGTGTCCATGATCACTAATACTGACTTGGGTATGAGTCATACCATACGACTCGTACTAAGTTATTTGGACTCGCATGGTCATGTCATTGTCAAAGCAAAAACAACTGGGCATCACCTAGTTAGGCTACAGATGACACCATATGACTCATTTTGAGTCTTTACGACTCGAATCCCTAAGTCGTAGTCATAGCAAAATCTCCAGGCCAACAAACTAGCCAGGTTACGATTGGGTCCTTAAGACCCGTCAAGACTCCCTACAACTCGTATAGAGTGTCATAGTCTAGGAATTTAAGAAAAAATCTCATAAATTTTGAAAGACCGAAATTCGGGGTGTTATATTCTCCTCCCTTAGGATTATTTGTCCCTATATGATAAGATAAGGCAATTATTAGCACGATTTAACATTGAGCACATCTATACTTGCCTTTAAAAAGGACAGAAAACAAAGATATAAAGGAAATCACAATTTCCTTTAAGAAAGTTAGAAAACAAAGATGTTAAGGAATACACATATCTTACGCACAATTATCTAGAGCAGGAAACAATAATAGGTACTTGGGCTTCATGTCCTCTTCGCCTTCCCAAGTAGCTTCTTCATATTTTTGATACTTCCATAGAACCTTTCTCAAAGCCATGTCCTTTGCTTACAGTCAACGGACTTGTCGATCAAAAATCTCAATCAGCACCTCCTCATAAGACAAGGAATCCAAACACCCACACTTTCCAAAGGAACAACCAAGGAAGGATCGCCCACATATTTCTTTAACATTTACACATGGAATATTGGACGAATGGAACCCATAATTGAAGGCAATTCAAACTCATAGGCCACATTGCCCACTTGCCTCAAAATATGATATGGACCCATATAATGAAGGCTAAGCTTCCTCTTCTTTACAAACTGAATCACTACCTTCATGGGAGACATCCTCAAGAACACCAAATCATCCTGATCAAACTCCAAGTTCCTTCTCCTTACGTCCGCATAGGACTTTTTTATGCTTTTAGCAATCTTAAGCCTATCTCAAATTAGCTTCAACTTCTTTATAGCTTAGTGAACCAAGTCGGGACCATATAACCTATTCTCACAAACCTTATATCACTCAATATAAGACCTAAATCTCCTACCATACAGAACTTTGAATAGAGCAATCCCAACACTAGAATAATAACAATTGTTATAGGCAAATTCTATGAGGGGAAAATGGTCAACCCAACTACCACCAAAATCAATCACATAAGACCTTAGCATATCCTTTAAAGGTTGAATCATCCTCTCCGTTTTTCCATCTATCTGTGGGTGGAAGGTGGTGCTAATGTTCACCTTAGTACCCAAACCCTTCTCAAAGGAATGCCAAAAGTGGGATGAGAATGGAGTACCTAGATAAGATATGATTGGAACTAGAGCACCACGAAACTTCACGATCTCCTTAATGAAGAGCTTAGTGTAATCTTCCACCGAGTAGTTAGTCTTCACTGGCAAAGAGTAAGCCAACTTAGTCATATTACCAATGATGAACCAAATGGAATCAAACTAATGGCGGAACCACAGAATACCAGTAACAAAATCTATATTAATCACTTCCCATTTCCACACGGGCAACTCAAACTCTTGAGAGAAAACCCCAGGTCTCAAGCGCTCAACTTTCACTTGTTGACAAACTATGCACTTAGCCACCGAATTGGGAACAACCCTCTTTGTGTTACTCCGCCAATAAATTTCTCATAAGTCAGGATACATCTTGATAGAACAAGGTTGAATGATATACCTTGACTCATAAGCAGCTTCAAACATTCTTTCTCATAGCCCATCAACATCAGGAACGCATAACCTGCCTTGGTACCTCAACATACCATAACCACAAATCTCAAAAGCTATCATCTTTTGGTGACCCATTTCACCCTTGATCTTCATCAAATCTAGGGTCAAAGACCTTTCTCTTCTTCACCTCAACACTAAGAGATAACTTAACTAGATCTTGCATAATCACACTACCATCCTCAGAGTACAAAAGATGAACTCCAAGATTAGACAAACAGTGAATATACTTCACTAGGCCTCATTTCTCCTCATTAAAATGAGACAAGATTACCATGGATAATCTGGTTAATGCATGAGCAATCACATTAATATTACCTGGATGATAATGAATACTCATGTCGTAGTCCTTAGGAAACTCAAGCCATCTCCTTTTCATAAGATTCAATACCTTTTAAGAGGACAAATACTAAAAATTCTTATGGTCTAAGAAGATGGCCATATGAACCCCTTAAAAACTGTGATGCCAAATCTTCAAAGCAAAGACCATAACCAATAATTCCAAATCATGCAATAGATAATTTTTCTCGTACGCCTTTAACTTCCTAGAAGAATATGCAAACATATTTCCATGCTACATCAACATACAACCTATTCCTACAAGGGAAGTATCACAATAAATAACAAATCCATCGGTACCCTTGGGCAGAGTCAAAACAGGAGTCGAAGTTAATTTATCCTTTAATTTCTCAAAACTACCATCACAAGCGTCAGACAATATAAACTTTACCTTTTTCTAAGTCTACTTAATCAATGAGGAAATAATAGAAAAGAAACTTTCCACAAACCTACTATAATACCCTTCTAAACCCCAAAAGCTTAAAATATATGTTGGAGTGTTAGGTTTAGTCCATTTTTTAACAACCAAAACTTTCAGTAGATTCACCATGGTCCCTTTACTAGAAACAAAATAGCCCAGATAGGTCAGAACATTCAACTAGAACTCACAGTTTAAGAAGTTTACATACACTTATTGATTCTTAAGGGTCTACAACACTATGCGGAGGTGATCGACATGATTCAGCTCACTCTTAGAATACACCAAGATATAATCAATAAATACAATTACAAATAAATCCAAGAACTAATGGAATACCAAGTTCATAAGATTCCTGAATGTTGTCAGACCATTAGTCAAACCAAAGGACATCACTAGAAACTCAAAATGACCATACCAGGTTTTGAAGAAAGTCATAGGGATATCCACTTCCCTAATTTTCAAATGATGGTAACCCGACGAAAGATCAATCTTAAAAAAGTACTTAGCTCCATAAAGTTGATCAAATAGGTAATCAATCCTAGGAAGAGGATATTTGTTCTTCATAGTCACCTTGTTCAACTGGCAGTAATGTATACACATCCAAAGAGACCCATTGTTCTTACACATGAAGAGAATCAGAGCACCCCACAGAGAAATACTAAGGTGGATAGCATATTAATTTGTAGCAAGTTTTCTTGGTATGACATATCAAATGTCCATACTCACATCTTCTACCTTTGTAGTTGAACTCCCCTGCCCAAAGTTAGAATTTTGATTCACTTTCATAGCCATGGGTTCTAACTTGTCATGTACAACAACCATACATGAGGAATGTTGTATTTCATCCCCTATGCTCATGGCATATGCCTGGTTAATGGTGGGAGTTACCTTTTTCAAAAAAATTTGTCTGCGATCCTGATCATAGGACTCATTTAATCCACTCAGAAGTTGTAAGAATCTGAACTGATACAAATGATCTACATACTCCTTTGATTTAGGGCATTCACTACTAGGATTTAGAACTAGAGCATCATATTCACTCCATATGCATTTTAGTTTTGTAAAATAGACTAAGACTAAATTAGTACCTTGCTAAATAATGTTGATTTATCTATGCAATTTATACTCGCATGCAATTCACCTTATCAAACCTTTCCTTGAGGTCCTCGCAGACTTCAATAGCTATTGGAGCATACACAATGCCACTAAGAAGATCCTTACTCACTGTGTTCATTATCCATGAAAGCATAATAGCATTGCATATTTCCCACTGCTCCTGAAGTTCATTTGTTTATATGGCCATGCTACAAGCTCTAGTGACAAATATATACTTCCTTTTCCCTAGAAGTGCGATCCTCATTGATCAACTCAATAAACTGTAATTTTTAGATCCCACCAACTTGATAAGAACTAGGATGACACTCAAGCTATCAGATGCACTAATGTAGAGTGGATTAATTTGATTCATTTTGATAGGCGCCATGGCAGAAAGACAGTTAGGTTGAAATGGTAAAAATGCCTAAAAAAATCTGCAGAGAAGCAAGTCTCGATCGAGAAGCAAACCACGATCGAATGATTTCTAAATTGTATGTGAAGAATCTAAACCTTCTCAATGCGATGCTCTGAGCTCTAATACCATGTGAAAATAATAACCATAGCTTCTACATCTATTGATGAATGCAAAGAAACAGAGGAAAGAAGAAAAAAACTACTTTATTACTTCAGAAAACTAACTGCACAATGCGTGGTTACAACTATTTATAAATGAAGTAAGAGCAAGTGATCTTAGGAAAATATCCTAGCTCATGCCAGTTCATTTACAACTAATTACCTTTAGCAACTTCTAACTTATCCGATAACAAACTAACTGGATCCAAATTCCCGACAAACTAACTAACTAACTAAGCATCCAGTGGGTATGTACATCTAATGTATATGTCCACGTATATATTGGAACACATCAGCGCATTATTTTAGCTAGCGGGTATAATTATTTTTTATCGAGCAGCTAAATGAGTTAAAACCTTATTCTAAAATTCCAGTATGTGATGAACTAATCAAAATGTCGTTGTTGATCAGTTTTAAGAAATAATTGATATTCCCTTTAAAATTGCACGTACTTAATTTACAATGTATTGAAAATGACATAGACCTACTTACATGCATGTGTGTATGTACATCTTACATTATAAGTTCTCTTGATTTCTGACTGAACAGTATTGATTTTCTATATATTTATTTATCCCCTATGTATACTAACAATTTTTTTTCAACTTTAATTGATTAATTTGAGATATTAATTAGTCATGTGATCTCTAGTCTTTCACATCAAGAATGTTATTTTGACACTTTACATTTACTAATTAATGATGCAAATCGTTGGATATTGTAAAGACCAACAGTTCAAAATATGAAAACTTGAGAGATTAAAATGAACTCTAAAATAATCAACTTTTTATTTGACAAGTAAAATAAATTTACTCTTTTCTCCCATCGTGAATTTTTGTTACACATTTGGTAAATATTATTTTTTTTGGCCTAAAAATGAATTTTTGAAACAAACATAAAGTGTATTTATTAGGTAAATATTTAAGACATAAGTTATCAACCGATGACCACACTTTGAAACTCTTCAACCATATCATTTTCCTCCACGATAGCAAAAGTGTACACTTAGTATTTTTCCTACATGCCCTCTCACATATGGATTTGATTTCTTTTTCAAGCGTCGAGTACATGAAATATTTTTGGCAATGAATAATGGTAAGATTTGTCTTCGGGATCCTTAGCTACTCTGTATCATGTTGAAATGTGGCTATCTCACCTAGAAATATAAGTTGTTAGAGAGAGCACACAATTATTACGTAATTATATATTTTCAACGCATACGTATATATAAAATTTAGGTCTAGATATGCATTGATGTTGTCGAAAATATGAAGGCACAAACATATCACTGATAAGATAAATTATAATTTTTCCTACGATAAACATTACCTATAACCAGATTAAATAACAATTAACCTACTATACGTAGTAGGTTAAACTACTCTGATAGTGTAAAATATCATTCAATTATCAATTTAAAGAAGTTATATAAATATATATACTTGCTATTGCGATGAATATGCATGCAATAACAAATAAGCATAGTGATGGTCGAATAAGACTCCTTTACCCTTAATTAATTAGAAATCATACATTTGAGTCCGTGTGAAAGAATTCTATTAGGGAACATCTGACCCTTAATTGAATCTTACGAGCCAGGTGTGAATTCAAATTAGTTGGCCCTCCATGCGAGTAACATACATTGGATAAGAAACCCAAAAACAAGCGTGAAGGAGTTGTATATTAATGTTCGTGAGGGTTCAATCTCAAAATAAATTTAAAATGTGCAATTGATTCTTAAAATATAGAGGAGCCAAATAATGTTACTTGTGAAACCTTTGTCGAAATGTATTTTTCATACAATTTTGATCAATAAAATACTCACATGAAATTAATTTGTGTCCCCTCCAAAAGCTTTAATTAACAACTTGTATTAAGGAGAATACGAGTCAGTTGAGGACTGCCAAAAAAGGACATAAATAGGAAACACGAACTACTAGAAATTACCCCTATGATGACAGTTCTCAAAGCATTGGAATATATACAAAAACTGTTTCCATAGATCTACTGCAACGGTTTAGTAAGTGTCCCATATGTAAACGTTATCATAGATCTATAGCAACGATTTTAGCAACGGTTTTGAGAACCACCGCCATAGACTCATCTATAGCAACGATTATTCTTCCTTCTGATGCAACAGATTAGAACCGTCGCCATATATCTTCTGATGCAACTTATTTTTTTCAATTGCAACGGTTTCAAATTGATACAATAGATATTTGGCAACAGTTTGCAACCATTGGTAAGATCTCTATTGCAACAGCTTTTTTATAATATTGCAATAATTTATTTGGCTATTGCAATAATTTATTTGGCTATTGCAACAATTTTTGAGGCTATTGCAATGGTTTTTGGGACCTACTACAATGGTATTTTGAAATCTATTGCAATGGACTATAGGTGTTGCACCAACATAATAAAGCGATAAGAAATTAATTATATAATAATAAATATTACACTAAAATATAAAATAAATCACATAGGAATACATTAATCAACTAATCGTAATGCAAAATACCCAACCTATACAAAAAGAAAATATACAATATAATTTTACAATTCAAGAGTCGACATAAGTTTACAAAAAGTTCTGAACATTCCCTTAAACATGCATTTCAGCAACACCCGCCTTTCCTGCAACTTCTCCTTGTCATAGTCAGATGTGCTTAATTTAATGGCTAATTTAATCTTCTAATACAAAGAGCACGATTATATGTCAACCCCATGCTGAAGTCCACTGCCTATATCGATATTGGTGCAAAAGAAAGCAAGACAAAGTCTGTTCACATCATTCCTCTATGGACTTCTTCTGACCAGCACCATCAAGAATGATAAAATAATACTTGGAGATAGTCACCTAAGAAAAAAAAAGCACGAGTAGACTAAAACAGCAGGAAACAAGATGAAATCCCCCGACAAAGCTCACTAGAAATTCCAAACAAGAATTACATTGTGCGAAATTCTCATACACTTAACACTTTCAAAAGAGAATATAAATATACAAAAGGAAAACCTACTACAGCTAAATGGCATAGCAAAACTACCTTTTTACAAGTTCCTAGCATCTCGAACTCTATACTTTCAATTCTCAGTCCAAGATCTTCTGTTAAGACCTACCATACAACAGAAGAGACATTGGTTAGGTTTTATCGAGACAAGCATCACCTATCTTATACATGATCACAATAGAATAGTTCTCACTTGGCCTCCAGTTAAAATAGCAAGATCTTGCAAATTAGCTTTCCTATTTTCCCCAAAGCCTGGTGCTTTGATTGCGCAAACCTGTGAACGTCCACCAATAATATATAATCACCGAACCAAGAAGTTAAACAATAAATACTAGAGCAAATATATTAGCAACATACCTTGATTCCAGCATGAAGCTTGTTCAAAATAAGAGTAGTAAGTGTTTTATTCTCCTCATCTTCAGCCATAATTAAGAGGGACTTTTATCTCTGCATAGATGAAGTAAAAGTCATACTGTAATGCCCTAAGAACCTATCTCGAGACATCACATAGTGCTCAAGACCACATGTGGCCTTAAGCTAACCTTCTAAGCTTGAAATCACTTTTAGAACTCATTATAGTGCAAATCATGCTAAGATAAAGAGGAATAACCATGTTATGAACATACTGAAACATGAAGTAATACTTCCCTGTACAAACAAAATACTAAAATATATGTACACGCTTGGTACACTAGTCTAACAAAGCCTCTAGTACATAGGACTGAGGAGCCATTGGGACAGATCCCCAACTGACTCGTACTGAACTAAAAGTAAACAACCATATATTAACAAGACAAAATCGGAGACACAGGTCCTTGAACTATGAGGACTCACCAACCGCAGAAATGTAGATGAAGGTACTCAAAGATCACTGTCGCTGCTGAGACTGAGCACCTGAACCTATATCATGAGGAAATATAGAATACAAAAGAGTATGGGAGTCAGTACTTGGGAACGTACCGAGTATGTGGGGGTGAATGTGAAATTTTAAATAATATCATAAATGTATAAGAAAATCTTGCATGCTGACAATAGTAACTCTTTTCGCTTGAATTATCTAAAATATTATTTCCGTAAGTCATCAGTAATAACATATGCTTCATAAATCTCTTAAATAATTTAAATCAACTCAAAATCTTTGAATCATGATTTAGAGTAACTCATTATCTCATGATACTTAGATCATTATGGACGTGGGAGTTTCTTATAACCGACATAACTATACCATATGAGCCGCATGGAGTCCAATGTTTTGCCCTCCTAAGGAGAGAACCCCACATTGGCGGGGGTGTTGTACTCTTGCCAGGGAGTACAACCTCAATCTCATTATCACAATCCCATACTCGGCCTCTGGCCCACAATTATCAACATCAATCCTACGGTGGCACGTAGTTTCAAAACAATACCATATTTCTCACTTGGTGCTAAATACTCCTTCGAGACTCAGCTCTAAACGCGTTAGGAAATCCACCTTAATCAATATCAACTCATGGGTCTATTTCAAAAACCAATATATATATATATATATATATATATCATTTTCAAATCATAAACATCTTGTGGATTCCAAACCCGACTCAACTCAACATAATTTTTCTCAACATCGAGTACATTTGCTTTTCGAATCATTTTCAAATATCAAAAGCTTCAAGGAAACATCATAGGACTCATTTTTGACTTTAAATCTCAAATATCGATATATATTCAATAGTCAAATTTCTAATGGAAAGGCATAAATCATGACACTTGTCTTAAATCGCTTAGAAATCATCAATACGTAATGACAATATACAACTCTTGAAATAAATTCTGAATTTAAAAAAAAACATGATGGTGAAGTAATCATAAATATAAAACTTATCCAACTCAAATCTCATAAATCATAAACAAAGAAATTCGGGTGTAAACCCACTTGCAAAATCAGGTAAATCAGTAATAGAAAGTAAATCTTTAGGCACAAGAATGAAATGAGTGTTCTTGTTCAAGCACCACATACCTTGGATTATGATTTTGGAGATGTAAAAACTTGTTTGAAACTTCTTTCTCCCACTTTTAGACCAATATTCTTGATGCCCTTGACTCGGGGAATTTAATTCTCGAACAACTTGGAGAAATCCATGGAAAATCCTTGAATTTCTTGGAAAAAGATTGAATTTTTGGATTTTGGAAGAAACCCTAATTTCTAGATGTTTCTTGGAAGAGGAAAGGAAAAAAATGAATGGATATTCTCTACTAGGATATATATAAAAGACCATATGGGGCAGAAATAATCAAAACGCCCTTTTGAAAAAGCTGAAATTCGCTGATCGGGGCCTGTGACAGTCGATCTGACAGTCCATCAAGTCTCCTAACGGTCCACCAGATTGTCCGTCACTCGAGTTCCACAACTGGAACATTCTGCCTCGACATGATGGTTGAAGTGACGGTCTGTCAGGAAACTGATGGACCACTAAGTCCTCCATCACTCGAGGTCAAGAAATGAGACATTCTGTCTCGACCTGACGGACAACTTGACGGTCTGTCAACTTTTTGACGGTCCACCATCTTGGCCGTCACACGGTGACCAGGAAGAGGGGTCACTACCTTGGCTTGATAGGACACTTGATAGTCTACCAAGGACCTGACGGTCTACCAGGTCAACCGTCAGACCTGGGCGATCCGATACAGTTTAGTAAAACGGTCATAACTCCTTCGTCCGATGTCAGATTTTGATGAAATTGGTATGGAAAGAAATATTATTCAATGCCCTACATGAAAAAAAGTAGAAATTAGATAAATACAACATGGTTTAAACATCAATCACTTTGGAAGTCATACATATCCACTCAAAAGATGGATTTAGGCTTAAGAAACTATCGGGGTATTATAAATACAGACAATTTCATGGTCAATCTCATGGAAATCAAATTGATAATATAAGAAAGAGGATTAGTTATCCTTTAATGATCAAACAAAAGAGGAAGAGAATTACCTTCAGACCTAACTCTAATGCTCTCAGAACAACATTTACACTTGAGATTTGTTTCTTGTGAGTAAGAATTAGTGGGTCCTCGAGTTCCTGCCAGACATACTAGGAGCATAATGAATTTCAACAAAAAGGAGAATGATGAAACATATGTAAAAAATGTTGGCACAAGATATGTGTGAGCTTCACTAAGATTAGCAAAGCAAAACCATACACATTTCTAATTCTTCTAATTTGTGATGAAGTATGGTAATATGTAACCCTTATCTAACTTTATCCCTTCAACAACTTCCAACGACCAGTGTTTTCCTGTCCTATGTGATAGTATAAATGAGTTATCTACACATATTTACAACTGGAGGTCTTCCAAGATAGCCTTCATTAGATGCAACAGCAACACGATAGTCATCGCACAAGTCATGAAACTTCTGATACTAATCTGATCCCATCGCAGGTCAAGGATAATCCCAAAGTACATATTTAGGTCCCAGCAAAGTACAGGGTGGGGGGCTAATCTGAATAGGAGGCAAATCATCCTCTAGACAAAGATTTAAAGCATCAAATCCAAACTGATCAAGTTCTTGATGTGGATCAAAAGAATGGTAATCTAATTGTGTTGCAACAGCTAGGTTGTTAATTCCTGCATTATTGTCCACTCAAGGTATACTTTTGCATTGATCAATCAACTGGTAACCTTGCTCCTGCAGCACCACAGTTGCATTGAAACCCTGTAAAAAACACACCACATAACTAGTGAGAATTAAATGATATAATTAGTGTGTGAAATTGATAAAGAAAAATGATTTCACGAAAGCTATCTGAAAAAAGATGGTCACGAAGTCTCTAAAAGGAGTGACATTCATAAGAGAATGAGGATAAAAAAACAGCAAACGGATGATCAAACCAAAGCAATAAGTAACACTTCAACAAGTGGTCAGTAATGACACATCATGTTACGAGGACAACATTAAGAGGGAAGCAATTTTCAAGTCCAAGATACAAAACTAGCTATATCAAAAAGACTATTAAAATGGACATTAGTCAACTACTGTCTTCAATCTTTAAAGTAAAAACAACAAGAAACAGCCATCAAATGGTACAAATAGCTTTATTTATATTTACCACATAGACAGAAAAACTTAAAAGCTCTGTACTTTGTAAAGCACAACTGATACGAGCAGGGATTAAAGGAAAAACATCCTGATAGATTAAAGATCAATAGGAAAATAGTCTATCTATCATGATCCTTTGAATACCAAATCCACAATATAACAGAATGGATGCAAAGGATACATAAAGTTGTCCCTAGCTAATTTGGTGTTACAATTGTTTGATTGATACGTAATGAGGACTGGGGAACATTGAATAATGTTCACATATTTCAAATTTTGAGTTACTTTCAAAAGAACTTTCTGGATACACCTATACACTAATCTCCATTTTTAATACACTCAACAACTAGTAACATGGTCATATAATTTTAAAATTTTATGGTTTAAAAAGAAAAAGAACATTTACAGCAATCTTCCAATATGTTACTTTGAAGAAGGAAAATTGTAGGACAACAGGAAAATTGTAGGACAACACCTAGTTCACTTTCAAAGAAAATCTAGGTGGAAAATAGAATATTCAATGACAACACTACTCCCAACTTGGGCAGAACAAGTTGATTTGAACCAACAGCAAGATAAATGACAAACCAACCTCATTCTAAAATGGATTCACGAGAAGGATTGTTCTGTTAGAAACACTACCAGTCAAGAGTCTATCACATGCACAAGATAATCTTAAGGAACACAATTACCTCTTTAAAACCAGTGATTTCATGTTCTTGAGCAGCATTAACATCGTGTTTTTGCGCATCCGGATCAGGCTTAGGTACAACCAATCCACTGGTAGCATCATCTTTCTACTCACCAAGAAGAAGCTTATAGAGGTCCGATGAGATACAACTTCCTCCCTACAGACTATGCATTAAGATAAAAACTCATAACTAATAGCTTCATGTGCATTAAAACTACATAAAAAGACTTGAACACAAGAACATAGTTAAAACACTAGTATCAACGATTGTACACAATTACACCATAATGGATAACGTAATGCAATTACATTTATAGTGATTCAAGTTTGCACTTGTAATAGATCCAAATTGTTTGTAAACATTTGATCAAGATGGTTCAACCAAACATAACATTAGACATCACAAACACACAGATAAAGAAGAATCTGATCCATTAATCTAAGACTAATGTATACCAGACAATACTACAATACGGGACATTGTGGACAGTAAACGAAACTAAAACCACTTGGCATACCCCTCTAAAGAGACTAAGGTTGGTTCTTGCCTGCAAAGAAGAGGCAGAGGAAGTCTCATTGAGCTTAGCCTTCTACTCACGAAACATCTGCTAGAGCTGCTCTTCAAGCACCCCAGCATCATAAGTTCAATTTTCTTTCCTTGCTAATTGCAGGTTATTAAACACACCCTGTATATCATCAACACGGTTCTTCACCATATCCTTAGAGAGTTAGTGCAACGCACTATTCGTCGAACACTTCCCTATTTTAAATAAACAAAAGAAACCTCTTCAATTCTTCATCTATAAACAAAAACCCAAAACATTCTAATCTTTTATGTTACCATAATTATATGTTCCATTCCACCATCAAGCAGAACACAAAAAATAAAGAAAACCAACAAGATCACATTCTCTAATTTTATGTCAAAAAAAAAAGGAATACAAATCCCACAAAAAATCAAAGTTCACACCTACCAAAAGCAACTCAATTTAGATCATACCCCCTTACAACCAAAATCTGGCAAAACCCACATCAAAAAAAACATAAATTTTCTAGATTTAACAAAATAATCTAGAAAGTAAGGAGATCTTGGCTGTAAAAAAACCCATATACCTAACCCTAATTACAGGAACCAAAACAACAATTGCAGAATAAAAATCAACTAAAATTCAGAAGGAAATATATATATATATATATAAGCAAGGTTAAGAAAAGAAGAATAAAATATGGAACAAAATACACAAAAATTAGTTAATTTTTAAAAGAATGTTGACAAGAACAAAATACACCGACGGTGACGAAAATGTCGAAAATGGTAGTAAGACGATTGATTGATCTAAAGAGAAACAGGTTTTGAGAAATGGGTTTTTGATTGATGAGAAAGAGAGGGATTTTCATAAGAAAGAGAAATAGGTGTTTTTGATGTATTCTATAGGCAGATTTATGTGAAATATTATGGAGGGAATTAATAAGTGTTGCGATAAATAATTTTTCCTGAATAAGCATTGCCATACATATTTCTATGGCGATGATTTTAAAAGTGTTGTTATATATATATATATATATATCTATTGCGATGGTTTATTTTCAGTAGCAATGGTTATAGTGCTAATAAACAATTATTTTTGATAGTGTTGCTGCAGTTACTCTATAGCAATGTATTTATAATCGTCACCAAAAAATTTGTTCTCATAAACCTAATTTCTAGTAGTGCGCGCCCCCTTGATTGAATCTTACGAGGTTCGAATTCGAATTAGTCGGGCCCTGCAGGAGACATTGGTTAAGAAACCCAAAAATAAGAGTGAAGGAGCCATATACTGTCGTCTGGGTCCAATCCTAAAGAGATTTGTGCAATTTAGGGGACCAAATACCAAATACATATAGTAGGAACTTCATTTCTTGTTGGTCTAATGATTTGTAAAAACAACCACAAGACAATAATTTATGTGCGTTCGTTATGAGCTTTTAATTAATAGATTGCATTGAAGAGAAGACAAGTCGATTCAAGATTACCAAAAATGACATCAATAATTTATGATAATATGACACTATTTTATTAGCATGAAGTGACGCGACATACTTTATATTTCATGGAATGATGAAACGGAAACAGTTTTCACTAATCACTTTTTACTAAATGTAAAAGGGTAAGAAATATTCTATTGGAATTGATTCAAAATATTATTTGTTTATCTATTAGGCCAAAAATATCCCTTTATTCACCTTTATGGATTAAATATTCCCTTACAGCTAACGAATCTTTTTTAAACATAGTTAAAAATAGTATTTATTACGTGTAACGTTTCTATTGATTGCAAATTAAATTAGTTTAAATCTTATTATCTTATAACTAAATCCATACCCAACTAAAATTACCCGATCAAATCTATTAAACCATGTCAATTAAAAGGTATTTCTGATTCTTTTCCATTTATTAAAAGTGAATCTACTATATCCAAATTCATGCTTAGACCTAATTAAGACTAGTACTTAAATCTCAGCACCTGCCATGCATTGAAAATGTTCGTCTTAAACACATAATTTGACGAACCAACAAAGTTCAGCTGTAAGCCTAAACTGACAATGTTTCTTCAATAGTATATTTCTTTTTTTTCTTTCTATTATATGCATAATAATCAGTAGTACTATTAATTTAATGTCAACCTTTTTACATCCATCCCTCCAACATTCTCCAAACCCACAAGGAAGAACAATAGTGACAGGCCATTAATATTTTATATTTTCTCGAATCATTTGACTAATGGGTGAAATATGGGAAAAAATAATTATCACATTTATAAATGAACTTTAATCTTACTGATTTGAAATACACACATTTTTGTTTTAGTCAATATTAACAAGAAAGTGGACTTCACAAGAAATTCAAAGTGGCATAAACAATATAAATCTCATTACTATGATACTTAATTACTCTATACCTCATATATTTTAAATATTACATAAAATTCCAAATAATGGTTAGCTACATACATTACTTTTCTTCGAATACGTTGAATTGTTTTATATAAGGTGTAGTATTATTAGATAACTTTCAATATGTCATGCCCATAATTAATTCATTATACATAAGTTAGGTTGATTGTTATGTATCATGATCATAATTAATTATTCGGGATATATAAGTTAACTCATGATATATCATCTCACATACAAGTTTCTTCGGATGTATAATTCTTCAGATACATTGCTATCACGATCCAGAATCCAAGAGTCATGATGGCACTTACCACGGTAAGCCTTGACAAGCAAGCTTATCACCCAAACTAATATGAATTGAGAAAAATGATATCAAACCCTACAGCAAAACTCCTAGAGCAGAGTCGAACCACATGTATATATAGTAAAAGTGAAAAAACATAGTCAATGATACCAGACCAAAACGCAAAATCTAGTGTCACCAATACAAACATAACTAGTACTACTCGAGATCAAAATACATTAGTTATCCAAAATAGGAACAACTCTGTCTCAGAATACAAATAAAGACATAGTCTAAATAAGGAAAAATAGTAGTCAACTCAAGACGCATGAAATCAACCGTTACCTCGAAAAGCTCCAAATGTCTCTTAAATCAACCACCGTGAGGCACACTCAAACCTGGATCTGCACTGAAAGAGCACAGTAGGGGTTAGTATGGTTTACTTATTCTAAATAGGTATCATAGGCCGACTGAACAAAGTAGAAAATAAAACATACAAAATACATACTAAGGATACGTCACCTGCAACAAAAAAATGTCCCAAACGGTAGCTCACACCGTCTTCACTAATAGTTCTATAATATTCACATACACCATAGCAATTACGAAAAAGGAATATAAGTATACAAATATCACACATACACTTATAAAGGAAGAAATACACTTAGACAGGTATACATCAAGGGAGATAATGCAACACAAATAATGGTACAATGTAAATATAAATTCAATGGGGATGATGATGATGATGATGGTGTGATGCATGGGGTCATCACACAGCCTCCATACACACCTACAGAGCTAAAGTTTTTCAATGTATGACTCATGGGGGGTTCGCCAATTCATACATAACCAATATCCAATACCAATATTCTTATCTCCTCTCTAGGTCATCCATCAGTAGAAGGTTTTAAAGATATTACCTTTTCTATCAGAAAAGCTAGTGTTTCAAGTATTTTCAAGATGGTACCAATATTTCATGAATGAATTGATATGAGGATGTAATGCTCACATCCAACTAGAATAAAAAATTTCATATCCAAACAATATCCCACAAAGTGAGTCAAAATTCACTCATTAATCCAACCATCCATGAATCCAACATAGTCTATATACCAATAGAATGAAATACATTAAAAGTGATCATTGTACCATATTAGGTTTTTTTATAAAACAAGATACAACTAATTTCATGTACAAAAGGACAATAATATTATATAGAACCCCACGCGGTCACACATAGTAAATAATATTCCAAAACTACTAAATAACATTAATATAGAGACTCCTACATGGGCACAATACGATAAATATAGTCATTTCTATTAATAGTTCTCACACTCTTAACATGATTTTGTATCAGCATTAAATACCCAACCTAATTTGAAGAAAGTTAAGCCATAACCCACCTCAAATGCCGAAAATTGATCCAAAAATCTTCTAAGACTTACTCCAAATACATAGGAATATAGAATCTATGCATAAAAAAAAGTCAACGATACTCATATTGCCTAATTTTGAGTCGGAGTCAAATGGACCCCCGTAATGAATTTTAAAAAAATAAGGGTAAATTATAATTTAATTTTTGAAACATGTTTTTCATACTCTTAGGAGGCTACAACAAAAAACCCAGCCGAAAACGAGTTAAAAATAAGGTCCAAATTGAAAAAAAATTATTTTCAAGCTTTACTAGCAAAACTCAAGAAATTCAGTTTAAAATCGAGAATTGGAGTTGTTTCGAAGATGAAATTGAGAGAAAAGTGATAATTATAAGACTAGAAACTCATCCAAGTAAAAACATATTGAAATTGGGTTTACATTTCAAAAATACAATTTTTAAACCTCCGAAGCCAAAATCTCCAATTTTTACTTTTAAACTTCCTCATTTAAACTAGATTTAAATGATAAAATTAGTTGAAATAGGTGTTTTGGTGCTTATCCAAGCTTAGAAATGGAGGAAATCACTCAAAATTACAAAAGCCTAGGCTCCAAGTCACAAAAATGGTGAAAATATAGTGAAACATAGGTATTTAAAGGATCCACACATCGCATACGCGATCACAGGGTCGCTTAAGCGACCGCTTAAGTGACTAGGTGTCGCGTACGCGATACCTTGCTAGAGATAGACATCGTGCAAGCGAACCTGTCATCACTTATGTGGGGTTCACAATCGCAACCAAGATATCTCATAATCAACACTTGGTCTGATCTGTCAAGTCACGTAAGCGATCAAAGTATCGCTTACGCGAGTGCACCAGCTATAAACTTGGAGAATTTCAAGTCTTCATGAACCTCTCAGAATTTATCTAGAATCTCGTGAATGCAAACAAACTTTGCTACCCTATCTAATTCGATACTTCTGATTCAATGATTATAACGAATTTTTGAAAAAATGTCATTTTCATAAAGTTGGCCCTTGAAACTCAATATCACAACTCTCTAAATGGTGGGTCGAAATGAGATATAAATGCCAAAAACCATACCAACCATGTTACCACCCTTAAATTGATGTTTCAGATCTACTGGCGCAGTACGTTTAGCCATCCAATGTACAGATCAATAAATATTGACTGAAGTCAACTAACTATAAGGCTATTCAAGCAAGCAAAAATCACAATATCACATAAATCACACCAAAATGCATCAGAAACTATGTCAAACCCCAAAAATATCACAAAGTTACTATGAATAGGGATAAAATAATCAAATCACATGAAAATAAATATTTCACATAAATCACCAACAATTAAATCGTTACAATTACTTTTCAGATACATAATAATATGGTACAAGATGTAATTAAAAAAATAATATACGACATTTTAAAGATATAATAGGATTATTAGTGCTATGATGTAATTTTTTTGTATTTTTAATATTGAACTATGGGACGGAAAGGTGGTTTGGCTTCCTCGCTGGAAAATAAATGAAAAAATTCTATCATACTACTATTTAACTTACCATAAGTATTTAAAATTTTAAATCTTTTAAATAATATAAAATTCTAATTTTACTTAAAAGCTCAGATACATCACAAAAAAATATGATGCATCCAGAAGAATGTGATGTATCAGTGTAAAATTAAGTGATGTATTCAAAAAATGTGATGTATTAATGCGAGATAAATCAAAAAAATTTTAGTAATATTGAAAAGAGATGGGATAGGTAGTAATTAACTTCAAAAGAGTTTGAATTTATGTAACTTTTAATTAAAATAATTAACTTACATGATTATTTTTTAATTTTCTATCTATTTTTTATGTGGGCTCTCATATACAAACGTTCTAAATAACGTATATACCTAATACACATTCTCTCTCACTTGATTTTTCAAACATTCGCATTCATCTTCTTGGCTACTTTTGCACATGATATAATAATACCATTATTAAAGAGATTTCAATGGAAATCATCTTTCTCGCTACCTCCTTGAAGATAAAGCCCACAGCCCTCTTCCTTGCCACCTTCTTCTCGGCGAAATCCCATGGCGGCAACCCCTTCTTCCTTGTTGCGTCGCTTATCATCTCCTTCTTCGGAAAACCCCCAAGTTGTTCGACCAAATAGAATAAAAAATAATTCCTTTGAACACTCTATTCACCTGAAATCTCGAAGAGAAAAATACCAAAACTGATAAACTTAACAAAATCAAAAACTGAATCTAACACAAACAAACACTTTGGTATTGGTAGATTTTCATTGTTGTCGTTGTCGGTTCTGTCAGAACAGTATAGGAAAGAGGGGTTAGAGGAAATTTTGCTTGGAGGGGTTTTTTGGGTTATTAAAAGTTGGACGACGACAAAACAAGGACGCGTAATAGTGATTCTTTCAGATTTGCTTGGTGGTCTAAGTGGAGCCAGTAGTGGTTCTTTTCCGCCATTTGTAGTAATGTGTTCTTCACCATCCTAAGTTGAAATACATCTATAAAATGTATATTTGTATTTTAAAATTTTTTTAGTCATAAAGTGAAGTTGTTTGTATATTGGTATCAGCGCATTTGTATTTTTGTATTTAGTTTGTTATATTTCCTTCACTCTTCAATCAATATTCATTTTGAAAGAATATATACATTTTTAGTTTGTATACATTTATACATTTTGAATTTGTATATTTATACATATAATCTGAATTTATATTCATTTTATATATTTGAATTTGTATCAGTTCATCTTTATCTTAAAGATATGAGTAAATGTATATTTGTATCTATAATCTTTTTAGTCATAAAGTGGATTTATATGTATATTTCAACCAGTCCCTTTGTGTGTGTATATATATATATATATATATATATATATTTATACACACATACATACTCACAAATATACATCCTTAATTGTATATAATTGTATAAACATCTATATTTTGTATACTCATTTGATTAACTGTATATACATGTCCTTAAATATATGTACATGTTATTGCACATATAGTCTTAATATATTTTGTATACGGATTGTATATACTTAAAGTCTTAATATTCAATATTTGTTGTTTTCATTTTGTATACATATACATTTTGTACATGTATACTTTATATATGTAGATTAATTTAATAGAATCTATTTATGCTATTATATACATATCTATATCTATCTATCTATCTATCTATCTATCTATCTATCTATCTATCTATC